>NC_091462.1:23660624-23668124 GCF_027789765.1 Dendropsophus ebraccatus | reverse complement strand
TAGATAGATAGATAGATAGATAGATAGAAGTGTAGATACCTATGGTGTGCCTATATGTAACCTCTCCTGCATTTTATTCTAGAACCCTATGCTGGGATCGTGGATTCTTCTGAAGTGAACAGATATTTTATAGTTTGGAAATTTTGCCAACAAGAACTACAACACTGTCATCCTTCACTTACATCGAAAGAGCCCGCAGCCCGGCTGAAGGTTTGTTCACTTTATTTAGGGGTCGCATTTTGGGGGGTATATATTTTGCCATAGTGATATAGTGATAGATCTGTATAGTAGTATAATAGCATAATGTATAGTAGTATACTGTCATATAATAATTTGAGTTCAGTAGTAACAGGTGGGACCTTATTTGATGTAGTAGTAGACGTAGTAGTAGTGAGTTATTAAGCATGCATTAAAGGTTTAAAGGGGGTGGTGATAGGGGGTCATTGACTTTGTAGGTGTTTTTTTTTTGTTTTTTTTTTTGAGGGGGGGGGGGGGGGAATGAAAGAATCCTGCAGAAATGCGCAGTTGAACAGTCTGGGTATCTATTTAATTGTCTCATTTACAGCCATGCCCTGTGTTCAGGCTCAATATGGGTCATCGCCACAAGGAGCCAGCCCAGCCTCCCAGAGCTACACTTACCACTCTTCTTCAGGAGAATACAGCTCCGATTTCTTAACGCCAGAGTTTGTCAAGTTTAGCATGGACCTGACCAACACTGAAATCACTGCCACCACTTCTCTCCCCAGCTTCAGTACCTTTATGGACAACTACAACTCCAGCTACGACGTCAAGCCACCTTGCTTGTACCAAATGCCAATCTCTGCCCAGCAGTCCTCAATAAAAGTTGAAGACATTCAGATGCACGGCTACCAGCAGCACAGCCACCTGCCTGGCCAGTCCGAGGAGATGATGCCACATGCGGGCTCAGTCTACTACAAATCCTCCTCCTCCCCCACCTCCAACCCCCCAGGATTCCCAGTCCAGCATAGCTCCATGTGGGATGACCCTGGCTCCCTGCACAGCTTCCATCAGAACTATGTGGCCACCACCCACATGATTGACCAGAGGAAAGGTCCTGTCTCCAGACTCTCCTTGTTCTCCTTTAAGCAGTCTCCACCTGGGACCCCAGTGTCTAGTTGTCAAATGAGATTTGATGGTCACCATGTGTCTATGAACCCCGAAGCTTCAGGAGCCCATCATGTGGTGGATGGACAGACTTTTGCAGTCCCTAACCCTATCAGAAATAAGGCAGCCATGGGCTTCCCTGGACTCCAGCTTGGTCATGCGTCCCAACTCATTGACAGCCAAGTCCCTTCCCCTCCATCCAGAGGGTCTCCATCCAACGAGGGTCTGTGTGCAGTGTGTGGGGACAATGCTGCCTGTCAACACTATGGAGTTCGTACCTGTGAAGGATGCAAAGGGTTCTTCAAGGTGAGTACCACTTTTTTTTTAGATCTATATTATTACATTTACACAGATTGATACAAACAATCCAATATTAAAATATTTTTTTATATTATTATTATTTTCCTGGAGTTTTTGGAATTTAGACAATTTAAGGTATAATCCTTAATTTTTTTTTTTTATTCTTTTAAAAAATTTAAGGCCAGAACCTAGGGCTGTATTCCCTTGTATTCCTGTTTGCTAGAACATTTCTATTTGTGTTCAGATCTAAATTGGTTAGGACAGAGAACCGTGTCTTAACTAACCAAGTGGAACAGAATTCCCTATGGTAAAATTAAGTGATCTCTTTATTTCGCCGTCCTGATTGAATAATCTTATCGTGTGAAATAGAGACGTCTCCGAGGGATGTAAATAATATGAATGGCCACGGATCTGTATTTACTCCTTGTCTTCTTGGAATATAAAACACAGCTCTGTGGCTGAATGTTAATGCTCCTCCATGTCCCCTCCACGACCACCACCACCAGCACACAGGGGGCAGGAGGAGGAAGAACAGCTCCCAGGGACTCACCCCTCTCTCTTCTCTCTCTCTTGCAGCGCACTGTGCAGAAAAATGCCAAATATGTTTGTTTAGCAAATAAAAATTGTCCGGTTGACAAACGACGTAGGAATAGGTGTCAGTACTGTCGCTTCCAGAAGTGCCTTGCAGTTGGAATGGTCAAAGAAGGTACAAAGTCTAATTTATTTATTTATATTACCCATTAAGGTAGATAGATAGATAATAGATAGATAGATAATAGATAGATAGATAGATAGATAGATAGATAGATAGATAGATAGATAGATAGATAGAGAGATAATAGATAGTGGATATGAGATAGATAGTGGAGGGATAGATAGGTAAAAGAGAGAGAAAAAGGAGCAGCAAAGACAATAGGCTGTAGGTGCTCGCCCCACAACTCTGACTATGGGTCACATCAACAATTAAAATTGTTGAGAAGAAAGAGAAAAAAAAGAAAGTAAGAAAGAAAAGGATATATGCATATATTGATAATTAGTTGTCAGATAGAACTAGTTAGATAGTGTGTGATTAGATAGATGTGGCTATGTAGTTTGCAAAGTGAACTTGTTTTGAATAAATGTATAAATATTTATATTAAATGTTACAATAAATGCATATATATGTGTGTCTATCTATCTATCTATCTATCTATCTATCTATCTCAGAACATAATTTTAAACAACAATGTATTTGTGAGCAGAAGTAGAGGCAGATCTATGAGCAAATAGATAGATATGAAATAGATAGATAATAGGTAGATAGGAGATATATAGCTAATAGATAGATAGATAGGAGATGGATGGGTGGATAGATAGATAGATAGGAGATGGATGGGTGGATAGATAGATAGATAGATAGATAGATAGATAGATAGATAGATGATAGATAGGAGATAGATAATAAATAGATAGATAGATAGATAGATAGATAGATAGATAGATAGATAGGAGATAGATAGATAGATAGATAGATGTCTATATTTATGTGTTGGTGAATAAAATGGGGGTGAGTTGTTTCCTAGGATTGTACATTGTATACTAG
Source organism: Dendropsophus ebraccatus (assembly GCF_027789765.1). Classification (NCBI taxonomy): domain Eukaryota; kingdom Metazoa; phylum Chordata; class Amphibia; order Anura; family Hylidae; genus Dendropsophus; species Dendropsophus ebraccatus. Next base: position 23,665,117 of record NC_091462.1, on the reverse strand, counting down.
CCCCGTCTTCTCAGCCATAGATATATATAGGGACCCTGCAGTGTGTCGGTGGCTGGAGACAAGTTGCTGCCAGGGAATGTGCTGGGCACCAGTAGTGATGGTCCCTGCATTGTTCCTCTCCTATAAGCAGCCAGGCCGGAGTGAAGGGGTCTTTGTCCTGAGGCAGAGTGGTCTGTGTGCCAGGGAATGTGTGTGGGACAGGCAGAATAACCTCCTCATCTTTCTCTCCCCATCCAGTGGTTCGCACAGACAGTCTCAAAGGTCGGAGAGGTCGCTTACCATCTAAACCCAAGAGCCCCCAGGAGCCGTCGCCCCCCAGCCCCCCGGTGAGTTTGATCAGTGCCCTAGTGAGAGCCCACGTCGATTCCAACCCGGCTATGAGCAGCCTGGACTATTCCAGGGTAAGTGGGAGTATAGGCTGGAGGTCTCAGCCTTTGTGGGGTCAACCCATGTTCTGTATCAACCCCCCTTAATAAAAATGTAACCCTAAATGGCATCAAATTCGAGATTAGGATAGACACAGCCTGTTTCCTTCATTGGGATGTGGGGAGAAGATGATCCTAATTAATAGAAGCCAATATTCACTTCTTATGCCCTCTTCTGTCTTCTTCTTCTTCTTTCTTCCTTCTTCTTTCTCTTCTTATGTCTTCTTCTTCTTCTTCTTCTTCTTCTTCTTCTTTTCTTCTTTTACTTATTTTTCTTCTTCTTCTTCTTCTTCTTCTTCTTCTGTCTTCTTCCTTCTACACATACTAGGACCATGTATATTTGCGGCCTTTACAACCTTCAGTCTTGACCCCCAACCAATACTTCATCCTCATGTAGTATATATATATATATATATATATATATATATATATATATATATAAATATATGTAAAATGCCATAGAAATGCTCTTTATTACATTGTCATCCCATTAAAGCCATGCTCTACTTTATATTATTATAGGGGGGTTGATCGTTTTATGATATATATATATATATATATATATATATATATATATATATATATATATATATATAAAATATATAAAATGCTATTTGTATCTTCATAGATTTTTAACTCTTTTCCAGTTCCAAGCCAACCCCGAGTTCCAGATGAATGGGGATGACACCCAACATATACAGCAGTTCTATGATCTGCTTACTGGCTCTATGGAGATCATCAGAGGTTGGGCTGAAAAAATCCCCGGCTTCTCTGAGCTGCACAAACAGGACCAGGACCTCCTCTTCGAGTCAGCTTTCCTCGAACTCTTTGTCTTAAGATTAGCATACAGGTAATTATGACTTAATGAAGATTTAATTGTTATGTAAGCATCCCCCCCCCTCCTTCAAGGTCAATTGATTTGCATTTTATTGGCTGGGAGGTAATTAGAAGTCTCTTAAAGGGCCATTTATTACATTGATACTAATTAGTTTTTTTTTCTTCCCCTTTAATTAATTCCAGGTCTAACCCATCTGAGGGCAAACTCATCTTCTGCAATGGGGCAGTTCTCCATAGGTTACAATGTGTTCGTGGCTTTGGGGAATGGATTGATTCCATCGTTGAGTTCTCTTCTAACTTGCAGAGTATGAATATTGATATATCAGCCTTTTCGTGTATTGCAGCACTGGCTATGGTGACAGGTGAGGATATACTATACATACTATATATATATATATATATATACAGCAATAGCAGTGTATATGGGTAACTAACACTTTTCCATTGCCTTCTGCAGAGAGACATGGCTTAAAGGAACCAAAAAGAGTAGAAGAACTTCAGAACAAGATTGTAAACTGCTTAAAGGACCATGTGACTTTTAACAATGGGGGGCTAAATCGACCCAACTACCTATCCAAACTTTTGGGGAAACTACCAGAACTCAGAACCCTTTGCACACAGGGGCTTCAGCGTATCTTCTATTTAAAACTGGAGGACTTGGTGCCACCACCAGCTATCATTGACAAGCTCTTTTTGGACACATTACCTTTTTAAATCAAGACATTTCAATGAACTTTGATCGATTTCCAGACCAAGAGGACTCTGTACCTGTGAACTAAACCGTATGCACTTGGTGTGCAACAGTGACTAGTTGGGTGGCAAAGTCTTGCCAGTCACAAGAGGATGGGGGGTGGGGGGGGGGGCACCTCAGGATCGAAGGACAAAGCAATTCATCAATAGAAGAACGATTATGATTAAACATAAACAAAATAACATCTCTAGGAATGACCTCATAGTATTAAGGTGACCAAGCCCACTCCCCCACCAACCCCCCCTTACCTTAAAGAGACTCTGTTGTATAAGAAAGCTGTAATATATTGTGACATACATGTTCAGTGGATGGCATGAAGGATACAAACAAATCATAATAAGAATAATAATAATAAGGCTTGTACATGTATAAGATACAGTTTAGCTATTTTTAATCATTTTTGTGCCTATTTATGACAATTTGTGTTTGAAAAAAAAAAAAACATATGAGAAATAAAACTATTGCATACAAAGGTAAAAGCATGTTTCTACAGTGCTAGATCTGGAAACACAAGGAATCTATAGGCAATTGCTCTCCCCCAAGTAATGTCTATGTTATATAAATAATATTCAGACACTATGTAGTCTGCTAGATTTTATAAAGACTGGTAGCTGTAAGTAGGCACATGTATTATCACTCCACCCTGATGATGATGATGATGATGATGATGACAAAGGACACCATGTCTGGACACATTCCTTGTTTGTACGTGTTGTATGTACTGTTGATGTTAATACACCATTTCTACAGTATCTTAGTTCTCCTTTCTTCAGTTGTCTAAGGCTTCTTACATTGAACTTGCATGCAGCAGCAACAGCAGCAGCTTCTTCTTCTCCTTCTTCCAGGGACATCAGTGCAGAGCCCCATTGGATATCATAGAACTGATGATGAGCACTTTGGATTTTATTTTTATTTTTTATGATTGTCTCAGAAATTGTCAGTTAATATATTATTATTATTAATATTATTTCATTGTTTGGAAAGTAAAAACAATTTGTAATACTGACATCAGTTCTAGTATGCTTTCTTCTTATGTCACGTGGTGTGGACTGGGGATGGTGTATAGTATCCAGATAGATAGGAGATAGATAAAGTTGAATTATATTCCAGGGTTTCTAAACCAGTTGTTTATAACATGAATAGGAATGATACTATGAAAGTAATGCTACTTTCTTTATATAGTATTTCTCATTACGCTAGATGGGGAGCAGATTTTTCTTTTATTTTGCCTTTTATATGGTTCTTCTTTTTGTAATAATAGATTAATATAAATTGCAAAGTTTTCAAAGTTTAGATGTAACGTGAAATGTAAAATATGCTATGATATATATATATATATATATATATATATATATATATATAGTATTATAACATATAAAGCTATAGTATTATAACATAGAAACATTGGACACGATTAAAGTATTAGTAACAGTCTATAAAGAGGCAATACATCTATCTATTAATCGACTATTCAATCAATCTATCGATTATCTATCTCTATTGAGCGTGGTCAATATCTTATACTTTTATGAGTTAAATAATTAATTTTACACTTATGCAGAAAGATGTATAGATGAATAGACTAGATGGATGGATGGATGGACAAATAGATATTTGGTATAATAGATAGATAGATGGATAGATAGGAGATAGATAGAGATAGATAGGAGATAGATAGGAGATAGATAAATAGATAGAGATAGGTAGGAGATAGATAGATAGATAGATAGATAGAGAGATAGATAGATAGGAGATAGATAGAGATAGATAGCAGATAGATAGGAGATAGATAGATAGATAGATAGAGATAGGTAGGAGATAGATAGATAGATAGATAGTAGATAGATAGGAGATAGATAGATAGATAGATAGAGATAGGTAGGAGATAGATAGATAGATAGATAGAGAGAGAGAGAAATAGATAGATAGACAGACAGACAGATAGATAGATAGATAGATAGATAGATAGATAGGAGATAGATGGAGATAGATAGGAGATAGATAGATAGATAGATAGATAGATATAGGTAGGAGATAGATGGATAGATAGATAGATAGATAGATAGATAGCAGACAGGTGGCTAGAAACCATGGCTTCAAGCAGCAGACAGGATCCCAGCTTTTTCATTAGAATACAGCTCTCCCTATAAGTCCTGGGAGGTTATTGAGGCTCCTCTTTGCTGCCAATGAAATAAGAAGGGTATTAGGATTGCGGAATATTCGCCCTTATAATTATTAGTGTCAGATTTTTCTCACAATAAAAACATTATATAAAAAATATATGAATTCTCAGCGAGAAAAGCAGGTTACAGTATATTATTGTAGTCTTATATAACGCTTATTATATTAGGGATTTAAAAATATATACAATAAATCCTTCCCTTTATTCTCTTGGAACCTTCTTCTGTGTACTGAAAAATTACCAGATTTTGAATTGACACTGGACGTTGTATAGATTGGCCGTTACTATCAGACTTGAC